>NW_027251070.1:32599-69198 GCF_044704955.1 Pristiophorus japonicus
GTGGGATTAGTTTGGGGATTGATACAGGACTATGGGGAGAGAGCGGGGCAGTGGGATTAGTTTGGGGATTAATAGACATACAGAGAGAGACAGAGAGGGAGAGACACTTTGACAGGGAGAGAGAGACTGAGAGAGAGACAGAGAGAGAGAGGGACAGAGAGACAGAGAGAGAGAGATAGGGAGTGAATGAGACAGAGAGAGAGAGAGACAGACAGAGAGAAAGACAGAGAGAGATAGAGAGACAGAGAGAGAGACAGCGAGAGAGAGAGCATGGGGGGGACAGAGAGAAAGAAAGAGAGAGCAAGAGATGGAAAGAAGCAGGAGAGCGAGAGAGGGAGACAGAGAGCGAGAGTGATAGAGAGAGAGAGGGATAGGAAGAGATACGGATGTTGAGAGAGGGGGAGAGACAGAGAAAGAGAGGGAGAAACACAGAGAGAGGGAGAGAGGGAGAGAGAGAGAGGGAGAAACAGAGAGATAGAGAGAGAGAGAGACAGAGAGATAGAGACAGAGAGCAAGAAACGGAGAAAGAGAGAGAGAGAGTTAGAGACAGAGAGAGATAGACAGAGAGTGAGAAAATGAGAGAGTGAGAGAGATAGAGAGAGAGAGATAGAGACAGAGAGTTATATATATATAGAGTGAGGGAGACAGAGAGAGGGACAGAGAGAGAGAGTGATGGAAAAATGCAAGAGAGGGATAGAGAGAGAGGGGGATAGAGAGAAAGAGGGATAGGGAGAAAGAGGGAGAGAGACAGAAAGTGAGAGAGAAACACAGGGAAAGAGAGAGAGAGAGAGACAGAGAGATAGAGATTGTAGGACAGAGAGACAGAGAGGCACAGAGAGAGAGAGGGAGATAGGGAGAAGGACAGAGAGAGGGAGAGAGAGAGAGAGCGAGAGGAACAGAGAGAGGGACAGTGAGAGAGAAAGAGCGAGAAAGAGAGATACAGAGTGAGAGAGAGAGACAGAGAGAGAGAGAGAGACAGAAATAGGGCGAGACAGAGAGAGGGACAGAGTGAAAGAGAGGAACAGAGAGAGTGAGAGAGACAGAGAGATAGACAGTGAGAGAGAGCGAGAGGGAAAGAGAGAGTGTGTGTGTGTGTGTGAATCTCTCTCTCTGTCTGTCTCAATTTCTGTATCGATTCTGGGATTGATACAGGACTATGGGGAGAGAGCGGGGCAGTGGGATTAGTTTGGGGATTGATACAGGACTACGGGGAGAGAGCGGGGCAGTGGGATTAGTTTGGGGATTGATACAGGGCTATGGGGAGAGAGCGGCGCAGTGGGATTAGTTTGGGGATTGATACAGGACTATGTGGAGAGAGCGGGGCAGTGGGATTAGTTTGGGGATTGATACAGGACTATAGGGAGAGCGGGGCAGTGGGATTAGTTTGGGGATTGATACAGGACTATGGGGAGAGAGCGGGGCAGTGGGATTAGTTTGGGGATTGATACAGGACTATGGGGAGAGAGCGGGGCAGTGGGATTAGTTTGGGGATTGATACAGGACTATGGGGAGAGAGCGGGGCAGTTGGATTAGTTTGGGAATTGATACAGGACTATGGGGAGAGAGCGGGGCAGTGGAATTAGTTTGGGGATTGATACAGGACTATGGGGAGAGAGCGGGGCAGTGGGATTAATTTGGGGATTGATACAGGACTATGGGGAGAGAGCGGGGCAGTGGGATTAGTTTGGGGATTGATACTGAACTATGGGGAGAGAGCGGGGCAGTGGGATTAGTTTGGGGATTGGTACAGGGGTATGGGGAGAGAGTGGGGCTGTGGGATTAGTTTGGGGATTGATACAGGACTATGCGGAGAGAGCGGGGCAGTGGGATTAGTTTGGGGATTGATACAGGACTATGGGGAGAGAGCGGGGCAGTGGGATTAGTTTGGGGATTGATACAGGACTATGGGGAGAGAGCGGGGCAGTTGGATTAGTTTGGGGATTGATACAGGGCAATGGGGAGAGAGCGGGGCAGTGGGATTAGTTTGGAGATTGATACAGGACTATGAGGAGAGAGCGGGGCAGTTGGAATAGTTTGGGGATTGATACAGGGCTATGGGGAGATAGCGGGGCACTGGGATTAGTTTGGGGATTGATACAGGACGATGAGGAGAGAGCGGGGCAGTGGGATTAGTTTGAGTTTGATACAGGACTATGGGGAGAGAGCGGGGCAGTGGGATTAGTTTGGGGATTGATACAGGACTATGGGGAGAGAGCGGGGCAGTGGGATTAGTTTGAGGATTGATACAGGACTATGGGGAGAGAGCGGGGCAATGGGATTAGTTTGAGGATTGATACAGGACTATGGGGAGAGAGCTGGGCAGTGGGATTAGTTTGGGGATTGATACAGGACTATGGGGAGAGAGCGGGGCAGTGGGATAAGTTTGGGGATTGATACAGGACTATGAGGAGATAGTGGGGCAGTGGGATTAGTTTGGAGATTGATACAGGACTATTAGGAGAGAGCGGGAGAGTGGGATTAGTTTGGGGATTGACACAGGACTATGGGGAGAGAGCGGGGCAGTGGGATTAGTTTGGGGATTGATACAGGACTCTGGGGAGAGAGCGGGGCAGTGGGATTAGTTTGGGGATTGATACAGGACTATGGGGAGAGAGCGGGACAGTGGGATTAGTTTGTGGATTGATACAGGGCTATGAGGAGAGAGCGGGACAGTGGGATTAGTTTGGGGATTGATACAGGACTATGGGGAGAGAGCGGGGCAGTGGGATTAGTTTGGGGATTGATACAGGACTATGGGGAGAGAGCGGGGCAGTTGGATTAGTTTGGGGATTGATTCAGGGCAATGGGGAGAGAGCGGGGCAGTGGGATTAGTTTGGAGATTGATACAGGACTATGAGGAGAGAGCGGGGCAGTTGGAATAGTTTGGGGATTGATACAGGGCTATGGGGAGATAGCGGGGCAGTGGGATTAGTTTGGGGATTGATACAGGGCTATGAGGAGAGAGCGGGGCAGTGGGATTAGTTTGGGGATTGATACAGGACTATGGGGAGAGAGCATAATAAAGTATATTTTTGAAATCTAAACCAAAATGGGTGATCTGTGAACAAACCTGGTTTGCCTGCCTGGGCTCGGGGCTTTGTGTATTGGTCCCAGTCTCTGGGTTCTTCATGTGTTTGAAGAGTTTGAAGTCAGTCACACCTTGTTGAACCATTTCATTCTTTCAGGGCATTGATGGTAAACAGCTTCAATCCTGTGTATCTGTGAGGGGGTGACACAATCGTATTTACACCTTATTCAAACCAACAAAACTTGGTTCTCCATGTCCTGCCCTGTGAAGATATCACACCGTTCCACAAAGCAGCATTGTCTGAATCAGCCTTTGATCCCATATACTGCTCAATCTGAAACACTCAAAGTTTTCAGATGGAGAAACTGGATTTAACCCACACATTCCAAGCCACAATTGGATGGTTAGCAAATCAAAAATGTCCCAGAAATGTGATTTCTTGCTGTGGGTTTAAACAGTCAGGCTGCAATATGTCAGGGTACTTTTCAATCAAGGAAACATCAGAATGGGAATGAGAGACAGGGAGAGAGAAAAAGAGAGGTGGACAGTGAGAAGCAGTGAGAGAATTAGGGATAGAGAGAGCGTGTTACAGAAAAGGGAAAGAAAGAGAGAGATCGGAAATGGACAGCAGCACAGACAGAGGAAAAAGTGAAAGAGAGATAGATGGATAGAAATTGGGAGCGAGGGAGAGAGTGAGGGAGCAAGACGGAGAGAGGGTGACAGAGAGACTGACAGAGAGCGAGAGAGAGAGAGGAACAGAGATACAGAGATGGAGAGAGACAGGGACCCGGAAACAGAGAGCGAGAGAGAGAGAGAGAGGAACAGACAGAGAGAGAGACTGACAGAGAGAAAGCGAGAGGGACAGAGAGAGTTGGTCATTTAATCTCCTTCCACACTGTCCCATCAAACCTCCCTGGGCAGGTACAGGGGGTTAGATACAGAGTCCCTCTCTCTCGCTCTCTCGTTCAGTCTCCCTGTCTCTCTGTCAGTTTCACTCTCTGTCTGTTCCACTCTCACTCTCGCTCGCTACACTGTCCCATCAAACACTCCCAGGGCAGGTACAGGGGGTTAGATACAGAGTAAAGCTCCCTCTACACTGTCCCATCAAACACTCCCAGGGCAGGTACAGCACAGGGTTAGAAACAGAGTAAAGCTCCCTCTACACTGTCCCATCAAACACTCCCAGGGCAGGTACAGGGGGTTAGATACAGAGTAAAGCTCCCTCTACACTGTCCCATCAAACACTCCCAGGGCAGGTACAGGGGGTTAGATACAGAGTAAAGCTCCCTCTACACTGTCCCATCAAACACTCCCAGGGCAGGTACAGGGGGTTAGATACAGAGTAAAGCTCCCTCTACACTGTCCCATCAAACACTCCCAGGGCAGGTACAGGGGGTTAGATACAGAGTAAAGCTCCCTCTACACTGTCCCATCAAATACTCCCAGGGCAGGTACAGGGGGTTAGATACAGAGTAAAGCTCCCTCTACACTGTCCCATCAAACACTTCCAGGGCAGGTACAGAGGGTTAGATACAGAGTAAATCTCCCTCTACACTGTCCCATCAAACACTCCCAGGGCAGGTACAGTACGGGGTTAGATACAGAGTAAAGCTCCCTCTACACTGTCCCATCAAACACTCCCAGGGCAGGTACACCTTTAAGCAGCTAACGTTAAATTAGAGAGTAGTCGGTCTCTGTAATCAATCTCGCAGTGTTAACATAAAATGGCGACCATTAACAAATGTAAAATGGATGTTTGAAGTTCGGTATGTGCATTGTCACTGTGGTTCAGGGAGAGCTTCAGAGAGACAAAGAGAGAGAGAGAGGGAGATATACAGAGAAAGAGACAGACATACAGACAGGGAGTCAGAGAGGGAGAGAGTCAGAGAGGGAGAGAGTCAGAGAGAGAGAGAGACAGAGAGAGTCAGAGGGATAGAGAGAGAGAGAGAGAGAGATGGATGGAGAGAGACTGAGAGAGTCAGAGAGAGAGAGACAGAGAGAGTCAAAGAGAGAGAGGGAGAGACAGAGAGAGAGACAGACAGAGACAGGGAGAGAGAGATAGTGAGAGAGAGAGACAGAGAGGGAGAAAGAGAGAGTCAGAGAGAGAGTCAGAGACAGAGAGAGTCAGAGAGAGAGCGAGAGAGACAGAGAGAGAGACAGAGAGAGGGATAGAGAGAGAGAGAGATGGATGGAGAGAGTCAGAGAGAGAGAGAGAGAGACTGAGAGAGTCAGAGAGAGAGAGACAGAGAGAGTCAAAGAGAGAGAGGGAGAGACAGAGAGAGACAGAGACAGGGAGAGAGAGATAGTGAGAGAAATAGAGAGCGAGAGACAGAGAGAGTCAGAGAGAGAGAGACAGAGAGAGTCAAAGACAGAGAGGGAGAGAGAGAGAGATAGAGTGTGACAAGAGAGTGAGAGAGAGACAGAGAGAGAGTGAGAGAGAGAGAGACAGAGAGGGAGAGAGAGAGAGATAGAGTGTGACAAGAGAGTGAGAGAGAGACAGAGAGAGTCAGAGAGAGAGAGACAGCGAGAGTCAGAGAGAGAGCGAGACAGAGAGAAACGGAGAGAGTCAGAGAGAGAGAGAGACAGAGAGAGTCAGAGAGAGAGAGTTAGGGGGATAGAGAGAGATAGGGAGAGAGAGAGTGATACAGAGAGAGTCAGAGAGAGAGAGAGACGGAGAGAGTCAGAGAGAGAGAGAGACAGACAGAGAGAGTCAGAGAGAGAGAGTTCGGGGGATAGAGAGAGATGGGGAGGGAGAGAGTGATACAGAGAGAGTCAAAGAGAGAGAGGGAGAGACAGACAGAGAGAGCCAGAGAAAGAGAGACAGAGAGAGAGATACAGAGAGACAGAGAGACAGAGACAGAGAGAGAGAGAGACAGAGAGGGAGAAAGAGAGAGAGTCAGAGAGAGTCAGAGAGAGAGACAGAGAGAGTCAGAGAGAGAGAGACAGAGAGAATCAAAGACAGAGAGGGAGAGACAGAGAGAGAGAGAGACAGAGAAAGAGACATAGAAAGAGAGACACAGAGAGAGAGAGAGAGAGTGAGAGAGTGAGAGAGAGAGAGACAGAGAGAGACAGAAAGAGTCAGAGAGAGAGAGAGACAGAGAGAGTCAACGGCAGAGAGGGAGAGACAGAGAGGGAGAGACAGAGAGAGAGAGACAGAGAAAGAGACATAGAAAGAGAGACAGAGAGAGAGAGGGAGAGAGAGAGAGATAGAGTGTGACAAGAGAGTGAGAGAGAGACAGAGAGAGTCAGAGATAGAGAGAGACAGCGAGAGTCAGAGAGAGAGCGAGACAGAGAGAGTCAGAGAGAGAGAGAGACGGAGAGAGTCAGAGAGAGAGAGACAGAGAGAGTCAGAGAGAGAGCGAGACACAGAGAGTCAGAGAGAGAGAGAGACAGAGAGATTCAGAGAGAGAGAGACAGAGAGTGTCAGAGAGAGAGAGAGAGAGAGAGGGAGAGAGAGAGAGAGACAGAGAGAGACACAGAGAGTGAGAGAGAGAGATAGGGAGAGAGAGAGTGATACAGAGAGAGTCAAAGAGAGAGAGGGAGAGACAGACAGAGAGAGCCAGAGAAAGAGAGAGACAGAGAGAGTGAGTGTGACAGAGAGAGAGTGGCAGAGAGTGTCAGAGAGAGGGAGAGAGAGACAGTCAAAGAGAGAGAGGGACAGAGAGAGATACAGAGAGAGGGAGGGAGAGAGAGACAGAGTTAGTGAGAGAGAGATAAAGAGAGAGAGAGAGGGGCACAGAGAGAGGGACAGCGAGAGGGACAGAGAGAGAGAAAGAGATGAAAAGAGACAGGAGAGAGAGACAAAGAGACAGAGAGAGAAACTCAGAGATACAGAGAGAGGGAAAGGCAGAGAGAGAGAGGAAGCTAGAGAGAGAGAGGGATAGAGAGAGAGGGATAGAGAGAGATGGATAGAGAGAGAGACAGAAAGAAAGTCAAAGTGAGAGAGAGACAGACAGAGTGAGAGAGAGAGACAAGACAGAGAGAGAGAGAGAGACAGAGAGAGAAAGACAGCGAGACAGATAAACAGAGAGAGAGAGATAAAGATCGATAGTGAGAGAGAAAGAGGGAGGCAAAGAGAGGGAAAATTAGTGAGAGAGAAACAGAGACGGAGAGAGCGAGCGATAGGGAGCTAGACAGAGAAAGACAGAGAGAGACAGAAAGACAGAGAGAGAGAGAGAGAGAGAGAGAGAGAGACAGGCACAGAGAGAGAGAGGAAAAGAGACAGACAGAGCGAGTGAGAGAGAGAGAGAGAGAGCTGGAAACAGATAGAGACATAGAGATATATAGAGAGGGAAAGAGATACAGAGAGAGAGACCGAGAGAGACAGAGAGAGAACGAGTTTGGGGATTGATACAGGACTATGTGGAGAGAGCGGGGCAGTGGGATTAGTTTGGAGATTGATACAGGACTATGGGGAGAGAGCGGGGCAGTGGGATTAGTTTGGTGATTGATACAGGACTATGGGGAGAGAGCGGGGCAGTGGGATTAGTTTGGGGATTGATACAGGACTATGGGGAGAGAGCGGGGCAGTGGGATTAGTTTGTGGATTGATGCAGGACTATGGGGAGAGAGCGGGACAGTGGGATTAGTTTGGGGATTGATACAGGACTATGGGGAGAGAGCGGGGCAGTGGGATTAGTTTAGGGATTGATACATGACTATGGGGAGAGAACGGGGCAGTGGGATTAGTTTAGGGATTGATACACGACTATGGGGAGAGAGCGGGGTAGTGGGATTAGTTTGGGAATTGATACAGGACTATGGGGAGAGAGTGGGGCAGTGGGATTAGTTTGGGGATTGATACAGGACTATGTGGAGAGAGCAGGGCAGTGGGATTAGTTTGGGGATTGATACAGGACTATGGGTAGAGAGCGGGGCAGTGGGATTAGTTTGTGGATTGAGGCAGGACTATGGGGAGAGAGCAGGGCAGAGGGATTAATTTGTGGATTGATGCAGGACTATGGGGAGAGAGCGGGGCAGTGGGATTAGTTTGGGGATTGATACAGGACTATGGCGAGAGAGCGGGGCAGTGGGATTAGTTTGGGGATTGATGCAGGACTGTGGGGAGAGAGCGGGACAGTGGGATTAGTTTAGGGATTGATGCAGGACTATGGGGAGAGAGCGGGGTAGTGGGATTTGTTTGGGGATTGATACAGGACTATGGGGAGAGAGCGGGGCAGTGGGATTAGTTTGGGGAAGATACAGAGCTATGAGGAGAGAGCGGGGCAGTGGGATTAGTTTGGAGATTGATACAAGGCTATGGGGAGAGAGCAGGGCAGTGGGATTAGTTTGGAGATTGATACAAGGCTATGGGGAGAGAGCGGGGCAGTGCGATTAGTTTGGGGATTGATACAGGACTATGGGGAGAGAGCGGGGCAGTGGGATTAGTTTGGAGATTGATATAAGGCTATGGGGAGAGAGCGGGGCAGTGGGATTAGTTTGTGGATTGATACAGGACTATGGGGAGAGAGCGGGGCAGTGGGATTAGTTTGGGCATTGATACAGGACTATGGGGAGAGAGCAGGGCAGTGGGAGTAGTTTGGGGATTGATACAGGGCTATGGGGAGAGAGCGGGGCAGTGGGATTAGTTTGGGGATTGATACAGGGCTATGGGGAGAGAGCGGGGCAGTGGGATTAGTTTGGGGATTGATACAGGACTATGAGGAGAGAGCGGGGCAGTGGGATTAGTTTGGGGATTGATACAGGACTATGGGGAGAGAGCGGGGCAGTGGGATTAGTTTGGGGATTGATACAGGACTATGGGGAGAGAGCGGGGCAGTGGGATTAGTTTGGAGATTGATATAAGGCTATGGGGAGAGAGCGGGGCAGTGGGATTAGTTTGTGGATTGATACAGGACCATGGGGAGAGAGCGGGGCAGTGGGATTAGTTTGGGCATTGATACAGGACTATGGGGAGAGAGCAGGGCAGTGGGAGTAGTTTGGGGATTGATACAGGGCTATGGGGAGAGAGCGGGGCAGTGGGATTAGTTTGTGGATTGATACAGGACTATGGGGAGAGAGCGGGGCAGTGGGATTAGTTTGGGGATTGATACAGGGCTATGGGGAGAGAGCGGTGCAGTGGGATTAGTTTGGGGATTGATACAGGACTATGAGGAGAGAGCGGGGCAGTGGGATTAGTTTGGGGATTGATACAGGACTATGGGGAGAGAGCGGGGCAGTGGGATTAGTTTGGGGATTGATACAGGGCTATGGGGAGAGAGCGGGGCAGTGGGATTAGTTTGGGGATTGATACAGGGCTATGGGGAGAGAGCGGTGCAGTGGGATTAGTTTGGGGATTGATACAGGACTATGAGGAGAGAGCGGGGCAGTGGGATTAGTTTGGGGATTGATACAGGACTATGGGGAGAGAGCGGGGCAGTGGGATTAGTTTGGAGATTGATACAGGACGCTGGGGAGAGAGCGGGGCAGTGGGATTAGTTTGGAGATTGATACAGGACTATGGGGAGAGAACGGGGCAGTGGGATTAGTTTGTGGATTGATGCAGGACTATGGCGAGAGAGCGGGACAGTGGGATTAGTTTAGGGATTGATACAGGACTATGGGGAGAGAGCGGGGCAGTGGGATTAGTTTAGGGATTGATACAGGACTATGGGGAGAGAACGGGGCAGTGGGATTAGTTTAGGGATTGATACAGGACTATGGGGAGAGAGCGGGGCAGTGGGATTAGTTTGGGAATTGATACAGGACTATGGGGAGAGAGTGGGGCAGTGGGATTAGTTTGGGGATTGATACAGAACTATGTGGAGAGAGCAGGGCAGTGGGATTAGTTTGGGGATTGATACAGGACTATGGGTAGAGAGCGGGGCAGTGGGATTAGTTTGTGGATTGATGCAGGACTATGGGGAGAGAGCGGGGCAGTGGGATTAATTTGTGGATTTATGCAGGACTATGGGGAGAGAGCGGGGCAGTGGGATTAGTTTGCGGATTGATACAGGACTATGGCGAGGGAGCGGGGCAGTGGGATTAGTTTGGGGATTGATACAGGACTATGGGGAGAGAGCGGGACAGTGGGATTAGTTTGGGGATTGATACAGGACTATGGGGAGAGAGCGGGGCAGTGGGATTAGTTTGGGGATTGATACAGGACTATGGGGAGAGAGCGGGGTAGTGGGATTAGTTTGGGGATTGATACAGGACTATGGGGAGAGAGCGGGGCAGTGGGATTAGTTTGGGGAAGATACAGGGCTATGAGGAGAGAGCGGGGCAGTGGGATTAGTTTGGAGATTGATACAAGGCTATGGGGAGAGAGCGGGGCAGTGGGATTAGTTTGGGGATTGATACAGGACTATGGGGAGAGAGCGGGGCAGTGGTATTAGTTTGGGGATTGATACAGGACTATGGGGAGAGAGCGGGGCAGTGGGATTAGTTTTGGATTGATACAGGGCTATGGGGAGAGAGCGGGGCAGTGGGATTAGTTTAGGATTGATACAGGACTATGGGGAGAGAGCGGGGCAGTGGGATTAGTTTGGGGATTGATACAGGACTATGTGGAGAGAGCGGGGCAGTGGGATTAGTTTGGGGATTGATACAGGGCTATGGAGAGAGAGCGGGGCAGTGGGATTAGTTTGGGGATTGATGCAGGACTATGGGGAGAGAGCGGGGTAGTGGGATTAGTTTGGGGATTGATACACGACTATGGGGAGAGAGCGGGGCAGTGGGATTAGTTTGGGGAAGATACAGGGCTATGAGGAGAGAGCGGGGCTGTGGGATTAGTTTGGGGATTGATACAGGGCTATGGGGAGTGAGCAGGGCATTGGGATTTGTTTGGGATTGATACAGGACTATGGGTAGAGAGCGAGGCAGTGGGATTAGTTTGGAGATTGATACAGGACTATGGGGTGAGAGCGGGACAGTGGGATTAGTTTGGGGATTGATACAGGGCTATGGGGTGAGAGCGGGACAGTGGGATTAGTTTGGGGATTGATACAGGGCTATGGGGAGAGAGCGGGGCAGTGGGATTAGTTTGGGGATTGATACAGGATTATGTGGAGAGAGCGGGGCAGTGGGATTAGTTTGGGGATTGATACAGGACTATGGGTAGAGAGCGAGGCAGTGGGATTAGTTTGGAGATTGATACAGGACTATGGAGAGAGAGCGGGGCAGTTGGATTAGTTTGGGGATTGATACAGGACTATGGGGAGAGAGCGGGGCAGTGGGATTAGTTTGGAGATTGATACAGGACTATGGAGAGAGAGCGGGGCAGTGGGATTAGTTTGGGGATTGATACAGGACTATGTCGAGAGAGCGGTGCAGTGGGATTAGTTTGGGGATTGATACAGGGCTGTGGGGAGAGAGCGGGGCAGTGGGATTAGTTTGGGGATTGATACAGGACTATGGGGATAGAGCGGGGCAGTGGGATTAGTTTGGAGATTGATACAGGACTATGGGGAGAGAGCGGGGCAGTGGGATTAGTTTAGGATTGATACAGGACTATGTGGAGAGAGCGGATCAGTGGGATTAGTTTGGGATGGATACAGGACTATGTGGAGAGAGCGGTGCAGTGGGATTCGTTTGTGGATTGATGCAGGACTATGGGGAGAGAGCGGGACAGTGGGATTAGTTTAGGGATTGATACAGGACGATGGGGAGAGAGCGGGGCAGTGGGATTAGTTTGTGGATTGATGCAGGACTATGGGGAGAGAGTGGGGCAGTGGGATTAGTTTGGGGATTGATACAGGACTATGGGGAGAGAGCAGGGCAGTGGGATTAGCTTGTGGATTGATGCAGGACTATGGGGAGAGAGTGGGGCAGTGGGATTAGTTTGGGGATTGATACAGGATTATGGGGAGAGAGCAGGGCAGTGGGATTAGTTTGGGGATTGATACAGGACTATGGGGAGAGAGCGGGGCAGTGGGATTAGTTTGGGGATTGATACAGGACGATGGGGAGAGAGCAGGGCAGTGGGATTAATTTGTGGATTGATGCAGGACTATGGGGAGAGAGCGGGGCAGTGGGATTAGTTTGGGGATTGATACAGGACTATGGGGAGAGAGCGGGGCAGTGGGATTAATTTGTGGATTGATGCAGGACTATGGGGAGAGAGCGGGGCAGTGGGATTAGTTTGGGGATTGATACAGGACTATGGGGAGAGAGCAGGGCAGTGGGATTAGTTTGGGGATTGATACAGGACTATGGCGAGAGAGCGGGGCAGTGGGATTAGTTTGGGGATTGATGCAAGACTATGGGGAGAGAGCGGGGCAGTGGAATTAGTTTGGGGATTGATACAGGACTATGGGGAGAGAGCGGGGCAGTGGGATTAGTTTGGGGATTGATACAGGACTATGGGGAGAGAGCGGGGCAGTGGGATTAGTTTGGGGATTGATACAGGACTATGGGGAGAGAGCGGGGCAGTGGGATTAGTTTGGGGATTGATACAGGACTATGGGGAGAGAGCGGGGCAGTGTGATTAGTTTGGGGATTGATACAGGACTATGGGGAGAGAGCGGGGCAGTGGGATTAGTTTGGGGATTGATACAGGACAATGGGGAGAGAGCGGGGCAGTGGGATTAGTTTGGGGATTGATACCGGACTATGGGGAGAGAACGGGGCAGTGGGATTAGTTTAGGGATTGATACAGGACTATGGGGAGAGCGCGGTGTAGTGGGATTAGTTTGGGAATTGATACAGGACTATGGGGAGATAGTGGGGCAGTGGGATTAGTTTGGGGATTGATACAGGACTATGTGGAGAGAGCAGGGCAGTGGGATTAGTTTGGGGATTGATACAGGACTATGGGGAGAGAGCGGGGCAGTGGGATTAGTTTGTGGATTGATGCAGGACTATGGGGAGAGAGTGGGGCAGTGGGATTAGTTTGGGGATTGATACAGGACTATGGGGAGAGAGCAGGGCAGTGGGATTAGCTTGTGGATTGATGCAGGACTATGGGGAGAGAGTGGGGCAGTGGGATTAGTTTGGGGATTGATACAGGATTATGGGGAGAGAGCAGGGCAGTGGGATTAGTTTGGGGATTGATACAGGACTATGGGGAGAGAGCGGGGCAGTGGGATTAGTTTGGGGATTGATACAGGACGATGGGGAGAGAGCAGGGCAGTGGGATTAATTTGTGGATTGATGCAGGACTATGGGGAGAGAGCGGGGCAGTGGGATTAGTTTGGGGATTGATACAGGACTATGGGGAGAGAGCGGGGCAGTGGGATTAATTTGTGGATTGATGCAGGACTATGGGGAGAGAGCGGGGCAGTGGGATTAGTTTGGGGATTGATACAGGACTATGGGGAGAGAGCAGGGCAGTGGGATTAGTTTGGGGATTGATACAGGACTATGGCGAGAGAGCGGGGCAGTGGGATTAGTTTGGGGATTGATGCAAGACTATGGGGAGAGAGCGGGGCAGTGGTATTAGTTTGGGGATTGATACAGGACTATGGGGAGAGAGCGGGGCAGTGGGATTAGTTTGGGGATTGATACAGGACTATGGGGAGAGAGCGGGGCAGTGGGATTAGTTTGGGGATTGATACAGGACTATGGGGAGAGAGCGGGGCAGTGGGATTAGTTTGGGGATTGATACAGGACTATGGGGAGAGAGCGGGGCAGTGTGATTAGTTTGGGGATTGATACAGGACTATGGGGAGAGAGCGGGGCAGTGGGATTAGTTTGGGGATTGATACAGGACTATGGGGAGAGAGCGGGGCAGTGGGATTAGTTTGGGGATTGATACCGGACTATGGGGAGAGAACGGGGCAGTGGGATTAGTTTAGGGATTGATACAGGACTATGGGGAGAGCGCGGTGTAGTGGGATTAGTTTGGGAATTGATACAGGACTATGGGGAGATAGTGGGGCAGTGGGATTAGTTTGGGGATTGATACAGGACTATGTGGAGAGAGCAGGGCAGTGGGATTAGTTTGGGGATTGATACAGGACTATGGGAAGAGAGCGGGGCAGTGGGATTAGTTTGGAGATTGATACAGGACTATGGGGAGAGAGCGGGGCAGTGGGATTAGTTTGGGGATTGATACAGGACTATGGGGAGAGAGCGGGGCAGTGGTATTAGTTTGGGGATTGATACAGGACTATGGGGAGAGAGCGGGGCAGTGGGATTAGTTTGAGGATTGATACAGGACTATGGGGAGAGAGCGGGGCAGTGGGATTAGTTTGTGGATTGATACAGGACTATGGGGAGAGAGCGGGACAGTGGGATTAGTTTTGGATTGATACAGGGCTATGGGGAGAGAGCGGGGCAGTGGGATTAGTTTGGCGATTGATACAGGGCTATGGGGAGAGAGCGGGGCAGTGGGATTAGTTTAGGATTGATACAGGACTATGTGGAGAGAGCGGGGCAGTGGGATTAGTTTGGGGATTGATACAGGGCTATGGGGTGAGAGCGGGACAGTGGGATTAGTTTAGGATTGATACAGGACTATGGGGAGAGAGCGGGGCAAGGATTAGTTTGGAGATTGATACAGGACTATGGGGTGAGAGCGGGGCAGTGGGATTAGTTTAGGATTGATACAGGGCTATGGGGAGAGAGCGGGGCAGTGGGATTAGTTTGGGGATTGATACAGGACTATGGGGAGAGAGTGGGGCAGTGGGATTAGTTTGGGGATTGATACAGGACTATGTGGAGAGAGCGGGGCAGTGGGATTAGTTTGGGGATTGATACAGGACTATGGGGAGAGAGCGGGGCAGTGGGATTAGTTTGAGGATTGATACAGGACTATGGGGAGAGAGCGGGGCAGTGGGATTAGTTTGGGGATTGATACAGGACTATGGGGAGAGAGCGGGGCAGTGGGATTAGTTTGGGGATTGATACAGGACTATGTGGAGAGAGCGGGGCAGTGGGATTAGTTTGGGAATTGATACAGGACTATGTGGAGAGAGCGGGGCAGTGGGATTAGTTTGGGGATTGATACAGGACTATGTGGAGAGAGCGGGGCAGTGGGATTACTTTGGAGATTGATACAGGACGCTGGGGAGAGAGCGGGGCAGTGGGATTAGTTTGGGATTGATACAGGACTATGTGGAGAGAGCGGGGCAGTGGGATTAGTTTGGAGATTGATACAGGACTATGGGGAGAGAGCGGGGCAGTGGGATTAGTTTGTGGATTGATGCAGGACTATGGGGAGAGAGCGGGACAGTGGGATTAGTTTAGGGATTGATACAGGACTATGGGGAGAGAGCGGGGCAGTGGGATTAGTTTAGGGATTGATACATGACTATGGGGAGAGAACGGGGCAGTGGGATTCGTTTAGGGATTGATACACGACTATGGGGAGAGAGCGGGGTAGTGGGATTAGTTTGGGAATTGATACAGGACTATGGGGAGAGAGTGGGGCAGTGGGATTAGTTTGGGGATTGATACAGGACTATGTGGAGAGAGCAGGGCAGTGGGATTAGTTTGGGGATTGAAACAGGACTATGGGTAGAGAGCGGGGCAGTGGGATTAGTTTGTGGATTGATGCAGGACTATGGGGAGAGAGCAGGGCAGAGGGATTAATTTGTGGATTGATGCAGGACTATGGGGAGAGAGCGGGGCAGTGGGATTAGTTTGGGGATTGATACAGGACTATGGCGAGAGAGCGGGGCAGTGGGATTAGTTTGGGGATTGATGCAGGACTATGGGGAGAGAGCGGGACAGTGGGATTAGTTTAGGGATTGATGCAGGACTATGGGGAGAGAGCGGTGTAGTGGGATTAGTTTGGGGATTGATACAGGACTATGGGGAGAGAGCGGGGCAGTGGGATTAGTTTGGGGAAGATACAGGGCTATGAGGAGAGAGCGGGGCAGTGGGATTAGTTTGGAGATTGATACAAGGCTATGGGGAGAGAGCGGGGCAGTGGGATTAGTTTGGAGATTGATACAAGGCTATGGGGAGAGAGCGGGGCAGTGGGATTAGTTTGTGGATTGATACAGGACTATGGGGAGAGAGCGGGGCAGTGGGATTAGTTTGGGCATTGATACAGGACTATGGGGAGAGAGCAGGGCAGTGGGAGTAGTTTGGGGATTGATACAGGGCTATGGGGAGAGAGCGGGGCAGTGGGATTAGTTTGGGGATTGATACAGGGCTATGGGGAGAGAGCGGGGCAGTGGGATTAGTTTGGGGATTGATACAGGACTATGAGGAGAGAGCGGGGCAGTGGGATTAGTTTGGGGATTGATACAGGACTATGGGGAGAGAGCGGGGCAGTGGGATTAGTTTGGGGATTGATACAGGACTATGAGGAGAGAGCGGGGCAGTGGGATTAGTTTGGAGATTGATATAAGGCTATGGGGAGAGAGCGGGGCAGTGGGATTAGTTTGTGGATTGATACAGGACTATGGGGAGAGAGCGGGGCAGTGGGATTAGTTTGGGCATTGATACAGGACTATGGGGAGAGAGCAGGGCAGTGGGAGTAGTTTGGGGATTGATACAGGGCTATGGGGAGAGAGCGGGGCAGTGGGATTAGTTTGTGGATTGATACAGGACTATGGGGAGAGAGCGGGGCAGTGGGATTAGTTTGGGGATTGATACAGGGCTATGGGGAGAGAGCGGTGCAGTGGGATTAGTTTGGGGATTGATACAGGACTATGAGGAGAGAGCGGGGCAGTGGGATTAGTTTGGGGATTGATACAGGACTATGGGGAGAGAGCAGGGCAGTGGGATTAGTTTGGGGATTGATGCAGGACTATGGGGAGAGAGCGGGGCAGTGGGATTAGTTTGGAGATTGATACAAGGCTATGGGGAGAGAGTGGGGCAGTGGGATTAGTTTGGGGATTGATACAGGACTATGGGGAGAGAGCGGGGCAGTGGGATTAGTTTGGGGATTGATACAGGACTATGGGGAGAGAGCGGGGCAGTGGGATTAGTTTGGGGATTGATACAGGGGTATGGGGAGAGAGCGGGGCAGTGGGATTAGTTTGTGGATTGATACAGGGGTATGGGGAGAGAGCGGGGCAGTGGGATTAGTTTAGGGATTGATAGACATACAGAGAGAGACAGAGAGGGAGAGACACTTAGATAGGGAGAGAGAGACTGAGAGAGAGACAGAGAGGAAGAGAGAGAGAGAGACAGATAGAGTCAGAGAGAGAGAGACAGAGAGGGTCAGAGAGAGAGAGCGAGACACACACAGAGAGTGAGAGACAGAAAGGGAGAGAGACAGAGACAGTCAGAGAGAGAAAGAAAGAGAGAGAGAGAGAGAGAGAGAGACAGAGAGAGTGAGTGTGACAGAGAGAGAGAGAGAGGCAGAGAGTGTCAGAGAGAGGGGGAGAGAGACAGACAGACAGAGAGAGAGGGATAGAGAGAGATAGGGAGAGAGAGAGAGAGACAGAAATAGTGAGAGAGACAGAGAGAGAGAGCGGGGAACAGAGGGAGGGACAGAGAGAGAGAGACAGTGAGAGAGAAAGAGAGACCGAGAGAGAGAAAGAGATGGAAAGAGACAGGAGAGAGATACAGAGAGACAGAGAGAAACTCAGAGACACAGAGAGAGAGAGACAGAGAGAGAGAGAGAGGGAGTGAGAGAGAGAGATAGAGAGACAGAGAGAGAGAGAGCGTGGGGGGGACAGAGAGAAAGAAAGAGAGATCAAGAGATGGAAAGAAACAGGAGAGAGAGAGAGGGAGACAGAGAGTGAGAGTGATAGAGAGAGAGGGATAGGAAGAGAGACGGATGTTGAGAGAGGGGTAGAGACAGAGAAAGAGAGGGAGAAACACAGAGAGAGGGAGAGAGACAGAGAGAGAGAGAGTGAGAAACAGAGAGAGAGAGACAGAGAGAGAGACAGAGAGAGAGAGAGCGTGGGGGGGACAGAGAGAAAGAAAGAGAGAGCAAGAGATGGAAAGAAACAGGAGAGAGAGAGAGGAAGACAGAGAGTGAGAGTGATAGAGAGAGAGAGAAAGGGATAGGAAGAGAGACGGATGTTGAGAGAGGGGTAGAGACAGAGAAAGAGAGGGAGAAACACAGAGAGAGGGAGAGAGACAGAGAGAGAGAGAGTGAGAAACAGAGAGAGAGAGACAGAGAGAGAGACAGAGGGAGAGAGCATGGGGGGGACAGAGAGAAAGAAAGAGAGAGCAAGAGATGGAAAGAAACAGGAGAGAGAGAGGGAGACAGAGAGCGAGAGTGATAGAGAGAGAGAGGGATAGGAAGAGAGACGGATGTTGAGAGAGGGGGAGAGACAGAGAAAGAGAGGGAGAAACACAAGAGAGAGGGAGAGAGACAGAGAGAGAGAGAGGGAGAAACACAGAGAGAGGGACAGAGAGAGGGAGAGAGAGAGAGTGACAGAGACAGAGAAAGAGAGAGAGACAGACAGATAGAGAGACAGAGAGAAAGAGAGAGATGGAAAGAGACAGGAGAGTGGGAGAGAGGGATAGAGAGAGATAGGAAGTGAGAGACAGAGAGGGAGTGAGACAGAGAGAGAGAGAAGGAGAGAGACAGAGCGAGAGAGAGAGACAGAGAGAGAAGGAGAAAGACAGAGCGAGAGAGAGAGACAGAGAGAACAAGTCAGAGAGAGAGACAGAGCGAGAGAACGAGGCAGAGAGAGAGACAGAGAGAGTGAGTGTGACTGAGAGACAGAGAGTGTCAGAGAGAGATAGAGTGAAACAGACAGAGAGAAAGGGGGATAGAGAGAGATAGGGAGAGAGGGACAGAGAGAGAGAGATGACAGAAAGAGAGACAGATAGATTGAGAGAGACAGTGAGAGAGAGAGATAGAGAGAGAGACAGAGAGACAGAGCGAGAGAGAGAAAGATGGAAAGAGACAGGAGAGAGACAGAGAGAGAAACTCAGAGACAGAGAGACAGAGAGAGAGAGAGACAGAGAGAGACAGAGAGAGAGAGCGAGAAACAGATAAAGAGAGAGAGAGAGACAGAGAGATAGAGACAGAGAGAGACAGACAGAGAGAGAAAAAATGAGTGAATGAGAGAGACAGAGAGCAAGAAACGGAGAAAGAGAGAGAGAGAGAGACAGAGAGTTAGAGACAGAGAGAGATAGACAGAGAGTGAGAAAATAAGAGAGTGAGAGAGATAGAAAGAGAGAGATAGAGACAGAGAGTTATATATATATATATAGAGAGAGGGAGACAGAGAGAGAGAGTGATGGAAAAATGCAGGAGAGAGAGACAGAGAGAGAAAGAGAGGGATAGAGAGAGAGGGGGATAGAGAGAGAGGGGGATAGAGAGAGAGAGGGATAGGGAGAAAGAGGGAGAGAGACAGAAAGAGAGAGAGAAACACAGGGAAAGAGAGAGACAGAGAGATAGAGATTGTAGGACAGAGAGAGAGAGAGGCACAGAGAGAGAGAGGGAGATAGGGAGAAGGACAGAGAGAGGGAAAGAGAGAGGGAGAGAGACAGAGAGAGAGCGAGAGGAACAGAGAGAGGGACAGAGAGAGAGAAAGAGCGAGAAAGAGAGATACAGAGTGAGAGAGAGACAGAAATAGGGCGAGACAGAGAGAGGGACAGAGTGAAAGAGAGGATCAGAGAGAGTGAGAGAGACAGAGAGAGAGACAGTGAGAGAGAGCAAGAGGGAGAGAGAGAGTGTGTGTGTGTGTGTCTCTCTCTCTCTGTCTGTCTCACTTTCTGTATCAATTCTGGGATTGATACAGGACTATGAGGAGAGAGCGGGGCAGTGGGATTAGTTTGGGGATTGATACAGGACTATGGGGAGAGAGCGTGGCAGCGGGATTAGTTTGGAGATTGATACAGGAATATGGGGAGAGAGCGGGGCAGTGGGATTAGTTTGGGGATTGATACAGGACTATGGGGAGAGAGTGGGGCAGTGGGATTATTTTGGGGAATGATACAGGGCTGTGGGGAGAGAGCGGAGGGATTGATGCAGGGCTATGGGGAGAGAGCGGGGCAGTGGGATTAGTTTGGGGATTGATACAGGACTATGTGGAGAGAGCGGGGCAGTGGGATTAGTTTGGGGATTGATACAGGACTATGTGGAGAGAGCGGGGCAGTGGGATTAGTTTGGGGATTGATACAGGACTATGTGGAGAGAGCGGGGCAGTGGGATTAGTTTGGGGATTGAAACAGGGCTATGGGGAGAGAGCGGGGCAGTGGGATTAGTTTGGAGATTGATACAAGGCTATGGGGAGAGAGCGGGGCAGTGGGATTAGTTTGGGGATTGATACAGGGCTATGGGGAGAGAGCGGGGCAGTGGGATTAGTTTGGGGATTGATACAGGACTATGGGGAGAGAGCAGGGCAGTGGGATTAGTTTGGGGATTGATACAGGACTATGGGGAGAGAGCAGGGCAGTGGGATTAGTTTGGAGATTGATACAAGGCTATGGGGAGAGAGTGGGGCAGTGGGATTAGTTTGGAGATTGATACAAGGCTCTGGGGAGAGAGTGGGGCAGTGGGATTAGTTTGGAGATTGATACAAGGCTATGGGGAGAGAGCGGGGCAGTGGGATTAGTTTGGGGATTGATACAGGACTATGGGGAGAGAGCAGGGCAGTGGGATTAGTTTGGGGATTGATGCAGGACTTTGGGGAGAGAGCGGGGCAGTGGGATTAGTTTGGAGATTGATACAAGGCTATGGGGAGAGAGTGGGGCAGTGGGATTAGTTTGGGGATTGATACAGGACTATGGGGAGAGAGCGGGGCAGTGGGATTAGTTTGGGGATTGATACAGGACTATGGGGAGAGAGCGGGGCAGTGGGATTAGTTTGGGGATTGATACAGGGGTATGGGGAGAGAGCGGGGCAGTGGGATTAGTTTGTGGATTGATACAGGGGTATGGGGAGAGAGCGGGGCAGTGGGATTAGTTTCGGGATTGATAGACATACAGAGAGAGACAGAGAGGGAGAGACACTTAGATAGGGAGAGAGAGACTGAGAGAGAGACAGAGAGGAAGAGAGAGAGAGAGACAGATAGAGTCAGAGAGAGAGAGACAGAGAGGGTCAGAGAGAGAGAGCGAGACACACACAGAGAGTGAGAGACAGAAAGGGAGAGAGACAGAGACAGTCAGAGAGAGAAAGAAAGAGAGAGAGAGAGAGAGAGAGACAGAGAGAGTGAGTGTGACAGAGAGAGAGAGAGAGGCAGAGAGTGTCAGAGAGAGGGGGAGAGAGACAGACAGACAGAGAGAGAGGGATAGAGAGAGATAGGGAGAGAGAGAGAGAGACAGAAATAGTGAGAGAGACAGAGAGAGAGAGCGGGGAACAGAAGGAGGGACAGAGAGAGAGAGACAGTGAGAGAGAAAGAGAGACCGAGAGAGAGAAAGAGATGGAAAGAGACAGGAGAGAGATACAGAGAGACAGAGAGAAACTCAGAGACACAGAGAGAGAGAGACAGAGAGAGAGAGAGAGGGAGTGAGAGAGAGAAATAGAGAGACAGAGAGAGAGAGAGCGTGGGGGGGACAGAGAGAAAGAAAGAGAGATCAAGAGATGGAAAGAAACAGGAGAGAGAGAGAGGGAGACAGAGAGTGAGAGTGATAGAGAGAGAGAGGGATAGGAAGAGAGACGGATGTTGAGAGAGGGGTAGAGACAGAGAAAGAGAGGGAGAAACACAGAGAGAGGGAGAGAGACAGAGAGAGAGAGAGTGAGAAACAGAGAGAGAGAGACAGAGAGAGAGACAGAGAGAGAGAGAGCGTGGGGGGGACAGAGAGAAAGAAAGAGAGAGCAAGAGATGGAAAGAAACAGGAGAGAGAGAGAGGAAGACAGAGAGTGAGAGTGATAGAGAGAGAGAGAAAGGGATAGGAAGAGAGACGGATGTTGAGAGAGGGGTAGAGACAGAGAAAGAGAGGGAGAAACACAGAGAGAGGGAGAGAGACAGAGAGAGAGAGAGTGAGAAACAGAGAGAGAGAGACAGAGAGAGAGACAGAGGGAGAGAGCATGGGGGGGACAGAGAGAAAGAAAGAGAGAGCAAGAGATGGAAAGAAACAGGAGAGAGAGAGGGAGACAGAGAGCGAGAGTGATAGAGAGAGAGAGGGATAGGAAGAGAGACGGATGTTGAGAGAGGGGGAGAGACAGAGAAAGAGAGGGAGAAACACAAGAGAGAGGGAGAGAGACAGAGAGAGAGAGAGGGAGAAACACAGAGAGAGGGACAGAGAGAGGGAGAGAGAGAGAGTGACAGAGACAGAGAAAGAGAGAGAGACAGACAGATAGAGAGACAGAGAGAAAGAGAGAGATGGAAAGAGACAGGAGAGTGGGAGAGAGGGATAGAGAGAGATAGGAAGTGAGAGACAGAGAGGGAGTGAGACAGAGAGAGAGAGAAGGAGAGAGACAGAGCGAGAGAGAGAGACAGAGAGAGAAGGAGAAAGACAGAGCGAGAGAGAGAGACAGAGAGAACAAGTCAGAGAGAGAGACAGAGCGAGAGAACGAGGCAGAGAGAGAGACAGAGAGAGTGAGTGTGACTGAGAGACAGAGAGTGTCAGAGAGAGATAGAGTGAAACAGACAGAGAGAAAGGGGGATAGAGAGAGATAGGGAGAGAGGGACAGAGAGAGAGAGATGACAGAAAGAGAGACAGATAGATTGAGAGAGACAGTGAGAGAGAGAGATAGAGAGAGAGACAGAGAGACAGAGCGAGAGAGAGAAAGATGGAAAGAGACAGGAGAGAGACAGAGAGAGAAACTCAGAGACAGAGAGACAGAGAGAGAGAGAGACAGAGAGAGACAGAGAGAGAGAGCGAGAAACAGATAAAGAGAGAGAGAGAGACAGAGAGATAGAGACAGAGAGAGACAGACAGAGAGAGAAAAAATGAGTGAATGAGAGAGACAGAGAGCAAGAAACGGAGAAAGAGAGAGAGAGAGAGACAGAGAGTTAGAGACAGAGAGAGATAGACAGAGAGTGAGAAAATAAGAGAGTGAGAGAGATAGAAAGAGAGAGATAGAGACAGAGAGTTATATATATATATATAGAGAGAGGGAGACAGAGAGAGAGAGTGATGGAAAAATGCAGGAGAGAGAGACAGAGAGAGAAAGAGAGGGATAGAGAGAGAGGGGGATAGAGAGAGAGGGGGATAGAGAGAGAGAGGGATAGGGAGAAAGAGGGAGAGAGACAGAAAGAGAGAGAGAAACACAGGGAAAGAGAGAGACAGAGAGATAGAGATTGTAGGACAGAGAGAGAGAGAGGCACAGAGAGAGAGAGGGAGATAGGGAGAAGGACAGAGAGAGGGAAAGAGAGAGGGAGAGAGACAGAGAGAGAGCGAGAGGAACAGAGAGAGGGACAGAGAGAGAGAAAGAGCGAGAAAGAGAGATACAGAGTGAGAGAGAGACAGAAATAGGGCGAGACAGAGAGAGGGACAGAGTGAAAGAGAGGATCAGAGAGAGTGAGAGAGACAGAGAGAGAGACAGTGAGAGAGAGCAAGAGGGAGAGAGAGAGTGTGTGTGTGTGTGTCTCTCTCTCTCTGTCTGTCTCACTTTCTGTATCAATTCTGGGATTGATACAGGACTATGAGGAGAGAGCGGGGCAGTGGGATTAGTTTGGGGATTGATACAGGACTATGGGGAGAGAGCGTGGCAGCGGGATTAGTTTGGAGATTGATACAGGAATATGGGGAGAGAGCGGGGCAGTGGGATTAGTTTGGGGATTGATACAGGACTATGGGGAGAGAGTGGGGCAGTGGGATTATTTTGGGGAATGATACAGGGCTGTGGGGAGAGAGCGGAGGGATTGATGCAGGGCTATGGGGAGAGAGCGGGGCAGTGGGATTAGTTTGGGGATTGATACAGGACTATGTGGAGAGAGCGGGGCAGTGGGATTAGTTTGGGGATTGATACAGGACTATGTGGAGAGAGCGGGGCAGTGGGATTAGTTTGGGGATTGATACAGGACTATGTGGAGAGAGCGGGGCAGTGGGATTAGTTTGGGGATTGAAACAGGGCTATGGGGAGAGAGCGGGGCAGTGGGATTAGTTTGGAGATTGATACAAGGCTATGGGGAGAGAGCGGGGCAGTGGGATTAGTTTGGGGATTGATACAGGGCTATGGGGAGAGAGCGGGGCAGTGGGATTAGTTTGGGGATTGATACAGGACTATGGGGAGAGAGCAGGGCAGTGGGATTAGTTTGGGGATTGATACAGGACTATGGGGAGAGAGCAGGGCAGTGGGATTAGTTTGGAGATTGATACAAGGCTATGGGGAGAGAGTGGGGCAGTGGGATTAGTTTGGAGATTGATACAAGGCTCTGGGGAGAGAGTGGGGCAGTGGGATTAGTTTGGAGATTGATACAAGGCTATGGGGAGAGAGCGGGGCAGTGGGATTAGTTTGGGGATTGATACAGGACTATGGGGAGAGAGCAGGGCAGTGGGATTAGTTTGGGGATTGATGCAGGACTTTGGGGAGAGAGCGGGGCAGTGGGATTAGTTTGGAGATTGATACAAGGCTATGGGGAGAGAGTGGGGCAGTGGGATTAGTTTGGGGATTGATACAGGACTATGGGGAGAGAGCGGGGCAGTGGGATTAGTTTGGGGATTGATACAGGACTATGGGGAGAGAGCGGGGCAGTGGGATTAGTTTGGGGATTGATACAGGGGTATGGGGAGAGAGCGGGGCAGTGGGATTAGTTTGTGGATTGATACAGGGGTATGGGGAGAGAGCGGGGCAGTGGGATTAGTTTCGGGATTGATAGACATACAGAGAGAGACAGAGAGGGAGAGACACTTAGATAGGGAGAGAGAGACTGAGAGAGAGACAGAGAGGAAGAGAGAGAGAGAGACAGATAGAGTCAGAGAGAGAGAGACAGAGAGGGTCAGAGAGAGAGAGCGAGACACACACAGAGAGTGAGAGACAGAAAGGGAGAGAGACAGAGACAGTCAGAGAGAGAAAGAAAGAGAGAGAGAGAGAGAGAGAGACAGAGAGAGTGAGTGTGACAGAGAGAGAGAGAGAGGCAGAGAGTGTCAGAGAGAGGGGGAGAGAGACAGACAGACAGAGAGAGAGGGATAGAGAGAGATAGGGAGAGAGAGAGAGAGACAGAAATAGTGAGAGAGACAGAGAGAGAGAGCGGGGAACAGAAGGAGGGACAGAGAGAGAGAGACAGTGAGAGAGAAAGAGAGACCGAGAGAGAGAAAGAGATGGAAAGAGACAGGAGAGAGATACAGAGAGACAGAGAGAAACTCAGAGACACAGAGAGAGAGAGACAGAGAGAGAGAGAGAGGGAGTGAGAGAGAGAAATAGAGAGACAGAGAGAGAGAGAGCGTGGGGGGGACAGAGAGAAAGAAAGAGAGATCAAGAGATGGAAAGAAACAGGAGAGAGAGAGAGGGAGACAGAGAGTGAGAGTGATAGAGAGAGAGAGGGATAGGAAGAGAGACGGATGTTGAGAGAGGGGTAGAGACAGAGAAAGAGAGGGAGAAACACAGAGAGAGGGAGAGAGACAGAGAGAGAGAGAGTGAGAAACAGAGAGAGAGAGACAGAGAGAGAGACAGAGAGAGAGAGAGCGTGGGGGGGACAGAGAGAAAGAAAGAGAGAGCAAGAGATGGAAAGAAACAGGAGAGAGAGAGAGGGAGACAGAGAGCGAGAGTGATAGAGAGAGAGAGGGATAGGAAGAGAGACGGATGTTGAGAGAGGGGGAGAGACAGAGAAAGAGAGGGAGAAACACAGAGAGAGGGAGAGAGACAGAGAGAGAGAGAGGGAGAAACACAGAGAGAGGGACAGAGAGAGGGAGAGAGAGAGAGTGACAGAGACAGAGAAAGAGAGAGAGATAGACAGATAGAGAGACAGAGAGAAAGAAAGAGATGGAAAGAGACAGGAGAGTGGGAGAGAGGGATAGAGAGAGATAGGAAGTGAGAGACAGAGAGGGAGTGAGACAGAGAGAGAGAGAAGGAGAGAGACAGAGCGAGAGAGAGAGACAGAGAGAGAAGGAGAAAGACAGAGCGAGAGAGAGAGACAGAGAGAACAAGTCAGAGAGAGAGACAGAGCGAGAGAACGAGGCAGAGAGAGAGACAGAGAGAGTGAGTGTGACTGAGAGACAGAGAGTGTCAGAGAGAGATAGAGTGAAACAGACAGAGAGAAAGGGGGATAGAGAGAGATAGGGAGAGAGGGACAGAGAGAGAGAGATGACAGAAAGAGAGACAGATAGATTGAGAGAGAGAGTGAGAGAGACAGAGACAGAGCGAGAGAGAGAAAGATGGAAAGAGACAGGAGAGAGACAGAGAGAGAAACTCAGAGACAGAGAGAGAGAGAGAGACAGAGAGAGACAGAGAGAGAGAGCGGGGAACAGAGGGAGGGACAGAGAGAGAGAGACAGTGAGAGAGAGAGGGAGTGAGAGAGAGAGGGAGTGAGAGAGAGAGACAGAGAGAGAGAGAGACAGAGAGAGAGAGAGAAACTCAGAGACACAGAGAGAGAGAGAGGGAGTGAGAGAGAGAGACAGAGAGAGAGAGAGACACAGAGAGACAGAGAGACAGAGAGAGAGAGATAGGGAGTGAATGAGACAGACAGAGAGAGAGACAGACAGAGAGAAAGACAGAGAGAGATAGAGAGACAGAGAGAGAGAGAGCGTGGGGGGGACAGAGAGAAAGAAAGAGAGAGCAAGAGTTGGAACGAAACAGGAGAGAGAGAGAGAGGGAGACAGAGAGCGAGAGTGATAGAGAGAGAGAGGGATAGGATGAGAGACAGATGTTGAGAGAGGGGGAGAGACAGAGAAAGAGAGGGAGAAACACAGAGAGAGGGAGAGAGACAGAGAGAGAGAGAGGGAGAAACAGAGAGAGAGAGACAGATAGAGAGAGACAGAGATAGAGAGAGAGAGAAAGAGAGCGAGAGGCAGAGAGATAGAAACAGATGGAGAGAGAGAGAGACAGAGCGAGGCTGTCAGAGAGAGAGAGACAGAGAGAGAGAAAGAGAGAGGGAGATAGAATGAGAGAGAGATGGAAAGAGACAGGAGAGAGAGAGGGAGAGAGACAGAGAGAGAAACACAGAGAGAGGGACAGAGAGAGGGAGAGAGAGAGAGTGACAGAGACAGAGAAAGAGAGAGAGACAGACAGATAGAGAGACAGAGAGAAAGAGAGAGATGGAAAGAGACTGGAGAGTGGGAGAGAGGGATAGAGAGAGATAGGAAGAGAGAGACAGAGAGGGAGTGAGACAGAGAGAGAGAGAAGGAGAGAGACAGAGCGAGAGAGAGAGACAGAGAGAGAAGGAGAAAGACAGAGAGAGAGAGACAGAGAGAACAAGTCAGAGAGAGAGACAGAGCGAGAGAATGAGGCAGAGAGAGAGACAGAGAGAGTGAGTGTGACTGAGAGACAGAGAGAGACAGAGAGTGTCAGAGAGAGGTAGAGTGAAACAGACAGAGAGAAAGGGGGATAGAGAGAGATAGGGAGAGAGGGACAGAGAGAGAGAGACGACAGAAAGAGAGACAGATAGATAGAGAGAGAGAGAGTGAGAGAGACATTGAGAGAGAGATAGAGAGATAGAGAGATAGAGAGAGAGAGACAGAGAGACAGAGCGAGAGAGAGAAAGATGGAAAGAGACAGGAGAGAGACAGAGAGAGAAACTCAGACACAGATAGAGAGAGAGACAGAGAGAGAGAGAGCGAGAAACAGATAAAGAGAGAGAGAGAGAGAGAGACAGAGAGTTATATATATATATAGAGAGGGAGACAGAGAGAGGGACAGAGAGAGAGAGAGTGATGGAAAAATGCAGGAGAGAGAGACAGAGAGAGAAAGAGAGGGATAGAGAGAGAGGGGGATAGAGAGAGAGAGGGATAGGGAGAGAGACAGAAAGAGAGAGAGAAACACAGGGAAAGAGAGAGAGAGAGACAGAGAGATAGAGATTGTAGGACAGAGAGAGAGAGAGGCACAGAGAGAGAGAGGGAGATAGGGAGAAGGACAGAGAGAGGGAAAGAGAGAGGGAGAGAGAGAGAGAGAGCGAGAGCAATAGAGAGAGGGACAGAGAGAGGGACAGAGAGAGAGAAAGAGCGAGAAAGAGAGATACAGAGTGAGAGAGAGAGACAGAGAGAGAGAGAGACACAAATAGGGCGAGACAGAGAGAGGAACAGAGAGAGTGAGAGAGACAGAGAGAGAGACAGTGAGAGAGAGGGAGAGAGAGAGTGTGTGTATGTCTCTCTCTCTGTCTGTCTCACTTTCTGTATTGATTCTGGGATTGATACAGGACTATGGGGAGAGAGCGGGGCAGTGGGATTAGTTTGGGGATAGATACAGGGCTGTGGGGAGAGAGCGGGGCAGTGGGATTAGTTTGGAGATTGATACAGGACTGTGGGGAGAGAGCGGGGCAGTGGGATTAATTTGGAGATTGATACAGGACTGTGGGGAGAGAGCGGGGCAGTGGGATTAGTTTGGGGATTGATACAGGATTATGGGGAGAGAGCGGGGCAGTGGGATTAGTTTGGGGATTGGTACAGGGGTATGGGGAGAGAGCGGGGCAGTGGGATTAGTTTCGGGATTGATAGACATACAGAGAGAGACAGAGAGGGAGAGACACTTAGACAGGGAAGAGAGACAGAGAGGAAGAGAGAGAGAGACAGAGAGACAGAGAGGGTCAGAGAGAGAGAGAGACAGAGAGAGGCAGAGAGGGTCAGAGAGAGAGAGCGAGACACACACAGAGAGTGAGAGACAGAAAGGGAGAGAGACAGAGAGAGTCAGAGAGAGAAAGAAAGACAGAGAGAGAGAGAGAGTAAGAGAGACAGAGAGAGTGAGTGTGACAGAGAGAGAGAGCGAGGCAGAGAGTGTCAGAGAGAGGGGGAGAGAGACAGACAGACAGAGTGAGAGGGATAGAGAGAGATAGGGAGAGTGAGAGAGAGAGAGAGACAGAAATAGTGAGAGAGACAGAGAGAGAGAGCGGGGAACAGAGGGAGGGACAGAGAGAGAGAGACAGTGAGAGAGAAAGAGAGACCGAGAGAGAGAAAGAGATGGAAAGAGACATGAGAGAGATAGAGAGACAGAGAGAAACTCAGAGACACAGAGAGAGAGAGACAGAGAGAGAGAGAGGGAGTGAGAGAGAGAGACAGAGAGAGAGAGAGACAGAGAGAGACAGAGAGACAGAGAGAGAGAGATAGGGAGTGAATGAGACAGACAGAGAGTGAGACAGACTGAGAGAAAGACAGAGAGAGATAGAGAGACAGAGAGAGAGACAGAGAAAGAGAGAGCGTGGGGGGGACAGAGAGAAAGAAAGAGAGAGCAAGAGATGGAAAAAAACAGGAGAGAGAGAGAGGGAGACAGAGAGCGAGAGTGATAGAGAGAGAGAGAGGGATAGGAAGAGAGACGGATGTTGAGAGAGGGGGAGAGACAGAGAAAGAGAGGGAGAAACACAGAGAGAGGGAGAAACACAGAGAGAGGGACAGAGAGAGGGAGAGAGAGAGAGTGACAGAGACAGAGAAAGAGAGAGAGACAGACAGATAGAGAGACAGAGAGAAAGAGAGAGATGGAAAGAGACAGGAGAGTGGGAGAGAGGGATAGAGAGAGAGAGACAGAGAGAGAGAGAGAGAGAGAGAGAGAGAAGACAGAGAGAGAGAGAGAAAGACAGCGAGACAGATAGACAGAGAGAGAGAGAGATAGAGACAGCTAGATAGAGCGAGAGAGAGACAGAGAGCGAAAGAGAGAGGGAGAGAGGGAGACAGGAAGACAGACAGAGAGATGGTGAGAGAGAGACAGAGAGAGAGACAGAGAGAGAAAGAAAGACAGAGAGAGAGAGAGAGAGAGATGAAGACAACTAGATAGAGCGAGAGAGAGACAGAGAGCGAGAGAGAGAGAAAAAGAGAGGGAGAGAGGGAGACAGGAAGACAGACAGAGAGATGGTGAGAGAGAGACAGAGAGAGAGAGAGAGCAAGAAAGAGAGAGAGTGAGAGAGAGAGCGAGAGAGAGAGATTGGGAGAGAGAGAGGGATAGAATGAGAGGGATAGAGAGAGAGACAGAGAAAGAAAGACAGAGAGAGAGAGAGAAAGAAACAGAGAGAGAGAGAGAGAGTGAGACAGAGAGATAGAGACAGAGAGAGACAGACAAAGAGAGAGAAAATGAGAGAGTGAGATCGACAGAGAGAGAGAGAGTTATATATCTAAAGAGAGAGAGGGAGACAGAGAGAGGGAGAGAGAGAGAGAGAGATGGAAAAATGCAGGAGAGAGAGGCAGAGAGGGATAGAGAGAGAGGGGGATGGAGAGAGAGGGATAGGGAGAAAGAGGGAGAGAGACAGACAGAGAGAGAGAAACACAGGGAAAGAGATAGAGAGAGTAGGACAGAGAGAGAGAGAGGCACAGACAGAGAGAGCAAGAGAGAGAGAGGGAGATAGGGAGAAGGACAGAGAGAGGAAAAGAGAGGGAGAGAGAGAGTGCGAGAGGAACAGAGAGAGGGACAGAGAGAGAGAAAGAGAGAGAGAGATACTGAGTGAGACAGAGACAGAGAGAGAGAGCGACAGAAAGAGGGCGAGACAGAGAGAGGGACAGAGTGAAAGAGAGGAACAGAGAGAGAGAGAGTGAGAGAGACAGAGAGAGAGAGACAGTGAGCGAGAGCGAGAGGGAGAGAGAGAGAGTGTGTATGTGTGTGTCTCTCTCTCTCTCTGTCTGTCTCACTTTCTGTATAGATTCTGGGATTGATACAGGACTATGGGGAGAGAGTGGGGCAGTGGGATTAGTTTGGCGATTGATACAGGACGATGGGGAGAGAGCGGGGCGGTGGGATTAGTTTGGGGATTGATACAGGACTATGGGGAGAGAGCGGGACAGTGGGATTAGTTTGGATATTGATACAGGACTATGGGGAGAGAGCGGGGCAGTGGGATTAGTTTGGAGATTGATACAGGACTATGGGGAGAGAGCGGGGCAGTGGGATTAGTTTGGATATTGATACAGGGCTATGGGGAGAGAGCGGGGCAGTGGGATTAGTTTGGGGATTGATACAGGATTATGGGGAGAGAGCGGGGCAGTGGGATTAGTTTGGAGATTGATACAGGACTATGTGGAGAGAGCGGGGCAGTGGGATTAGTTTGGGGATTGATACAGGACTATGGGGAGAGAGCGGGGCAGTGGAATTAGTTTGGAGATCGATACAGGACTATGGGGAGAGAGCGGGGCAGTGGGATTAGTTTGAGGATTGATACAGGACTATGGGGAGAGAGCGGGTCAGTGGGATTAGTTTGGGGATTGATACAGGACTGTGGCGAGAGAGCGGGACAGTGGGATTAGTTTGGGGATGGATACAGGACTATGGGGAGAGAGCGGGGCAGTGGGATTAGTTTGGGGATTGATACAGGGCTATGGGGAGAGAGCGGGGCAGTGGTATTAGTTTGGAGATTGATACAGGGCTATGGGGAGAGAGCAGGGCAGTGGAATTAGTTTGGGGATTGATACAGGACTATGGTGAGAGAGTGGGGCAGTGGGATTAGTTTGGGATTGATACAGGACTATGGGGAGAGAGCGGGGCAGTGGGATTAGTTTGGAGATTGATACAGGACTATGGGGAGAGAGCGGGGCAGTGGCATTAATTTGGGGATTGATACAGGGCTATGGGGAGAGACCGGGGCAGACAGGGTGAGGGAGAGTGACAGAGAGAGTCAGAGAGAGAGGGAAGGATAGAGAGAGATAGGTTGAGAGAGAGTGATACAGAGAGAGACAAAGAGAGAGAGGTAGAGACAGACAGAGAGAGCCAGAAAAAGAGAAAGACAGTGAGAGAGAGAGACAGAGAGACAGAGAGAGAGAGAGACAGAGAGAAAGAGACAGAGACAGAGTGAGTGAACGAGACAGAGATAGATAGAGACAGAGAGAGTGAGTGTGACAGAGTGAGAATGGCAAAGAGTGTCAGCGAGAGGGAGAGAGAGACAATCAAAGTTAGAGAGGGATCGAGAGAGATAGGGAGAGAGAGAGAGTTAAAGAGAGACATGGAGAGAGAGAGAGAGACAGAGAGAGAGACAGAGTTACTGAGAGAGAGATAAGGAGAGAGAGAGGGGCACAGAGGGAGGGACAGAGAGAGAGAAAGAGATGAAAAGAGACAGGAGAGAGAGACAGAGTGAGAAACTCAGAGACACAGTGAGAGAGAAAGGCAGAGAGAGAGAGGAAGGGAGAGAGAGAGAGAGAGATAGAGAGAGAGGGATAGTAAGAGAGGGATAGAGAGAGAGACAGAGAGAGAGTCAGAGAGAGAAAGAAAGACAGCGTGAGAGAGAGAGAGAGAGAGAGACAGAGTGAGAGAGAGAGAGAGAGAGAGAGAGAAGACAGAGAGAGAGAGAGAAAGACAGCGAGACAGATCGACAGAGAGAGAGAGAGATAGAGACAGCTAGATAGAGCGAGAGAGAGACAGAGAGCGAAAGAGAGAGGGAGAGAGGGAGACAGGAAGACAGACAGAGAGATGGTGAGAGAGAGACAGAGAGAGAAAGAAAGACAGAGAGAGAGTGAGAGAGAGATAAAGACAACTAGATAGAGCGAGAGAGAGACAGAGAGCGAGAGAGAGAGAAAAAGAGAGGGAGAGAGGGAGACAGGAAGACAGACAGAGAGATGGTGAGAGAGAGACAGAGAGAGAGAGAGAGCAAGAAAGAGAGCGAGTGAGAGAGAGAGCGAGAGAGAGAGATTGGGAGAGAGAGAGGGATAGAATGAGAGGGATAGAGAGAGAGACAGAGAAAGAAAGACAGAGAGAGAGAGAGAAAGAAACAGAGAGAGAGAGAGAGAGAGTGAGACAGAGAGATAGAGACAGAGAGAGTCAGACAAAGAGAGAGAAAATGAGAGTGAGATCGACAGATAGAGAGAGAGTTATATATCTAAAGAGAGAGAGGGAGACAGAGAGAGGGAGAGAGAGAGAGAGAGATGGAAAAATGCAGGAGAGAGAGGCAGAGAGGGATAGAGAGAGAGGGGGATGGAGAGAGAGGGATAGGGAGAAAGAGGGAGAGAGACAGACAGAGAGAGAGAAACACAGGGAAAGAGATAGAGAGAGTAGGACAGAGAGAGAGAGTAGGACAGAGAGAGAGAGAGGCACAGACAGAGAGAGCAAGAGAGAGAGAGGGAGATAGGGAGAAGGACAGAGAGAGGAAAAGAGAGGGAGAGAGAGAGAGCGAGAGGAACAGAGAGAGGGACAGAGAGAGAGAAAGAGAGAGAGAGAGAGATACTGAGTGAGACAGAGACAGAGAGAGAGAGCGACAGAAAGAGGGCGAGACAGAGAGAGGGACAGAGTGAAAGAGAGGAACAGAGAGAGAGAGTGAGAGAGACAGAGAGAGAGAGACAGTGAGAGAGAGCGAGAGGGAGAGAGAGAGAGTGTGTATGTGTGTGTCTCTCTCTCTCTCTGTCTGTCTCACTTTCTGTATAGATTCTGGGATTGATACAGGAATATGGGGAGAGAGCTGGGCAGTGGGATTAGTTTGGGGATTGATACACGACTATGGGGAGAGAGCGGGGCAGTGGGATTAGTTTGGAGATTGATACAGGACTGTGGGGAGAGAGCGGGGCAGTGGGATTAGTTTGGGGATTGATACAGGACTATGGGGAGAGAGCGGGGCAGTGGGATTAGTTTGGGGATTGATACAGGACTATGGGGAGAGAGCGGGGCAGTGGGATTAGTTTGGGGATTGATACAGGACTATGGGGAGAGAGCGGGGCAGTGGGATTAGTTTGGCGATTGATACAGGACTATGAGGAGAGAGCGGGGCAGTGGGATTAGTTTGTAGATTGATACAGGACTATGGGGAGAGAGTGGGGCAGTGATATTAGTTTGGGGATTGATACAGGACTATGGGGAGAGAGCGGGGCAGTGGGATTAGTTTGGGGATTGATACAGGGCTATGGAGAGAGAGTGGGGCAGTGGGATTAGTTTGGGGATTGATACAGGACTATGGGGAGAGAGTGGGGCTGTGGGATTAGTTTGGGGATTGATACAGGGCTATGGGGAGAGGATGGGGCAGTGGGATTAGTTTGGAGATTGATACAGGACTATGGGGAGAGAGCGGGGCAGTGGGATTAGTTTGGGGATTGATACAGGGCTATGGGGAGAGAGCGGGGCAGTGGGATTCGTTTGAGGATTGATACAGGACTATGAGGAGAGAGCGGGGCAGTGGGATTAGTTTGGGGTTTGATACAGGACTATGAGGAGTGAGTGGGGCAGTGGGATTAGTTTGGGGTTTTATACAGGACTATGGGGAGAGAGCGGGGCAGTGGGATTAGTTTGGGGATTGATACACGACTATGGGGAGAGAGCGAGGCAGTAGGATTAGTTTGGGGATTGATACAGGACTATGGGGAGAGAGCGGGGCAGTGGGATTAGTTTGGAGATTGATGCAGGGCTATGGGGAGAGAGCGGGGCAGTGGGATTAGTTTGGGGATTGATACAGGACTATGGGGAGAGAGCGGGGCAGTGGGATTAGTTTGGGGATTGATACAGGACTATGGGGAGAGAGCGGGGCAGTGAGATTAGTTTGGAGATTGATACAGGGCTATGGGGAGAGAGCGGGGCAGTGGGATCAGTTTGGAGATTGATGCAGGGCTATGGGGAGAGAGCGGGGCAGTGGGATTAGTTTGGGGATTGATACAGGACTATGGGGAGAGAGCGGAGCAGTGGGATTAGTTTGGGGATTGATACAGGACTATGGGGAGAGAGCGGGGCAGTGGGATTAGTTTGGGGATTGATACAGGACTATGGGGAGAGAGCGGGGCAGTGGGATTAGTTTGGAGATTGATACAGGGCTATGGGGAGAGAGCGGGGCAGTGGGATTAGTTTGGGGATTGATACAGGACTATGGGGAGAGAGCAGGGCAGTGGGATTAGTTTCGAGATTGATACAGGACTATGGGGAGAGAGCAGGGCAGTGAGATTAGTTTGGAGATTGATACAGGACTATGTGGAGAGAGCGGGGCAGTGGGATTAGTTTGGGGATTGATGCAGGGCTATGGGGAGAGAGCAGGGCAGTGGGATTAGTTTGGGGATTGTTACAAGATTATGGGGAGAGAGCGAGGCAGTGGGATTTGTTTGGAGATTGATACAGGGCTATGGGGAGAGCGGGGCAGTGGGATTAGTTTGGGGATTGATACAGGACTATGGGGAGAGAGCGGGGCAGTGGGATTAGTTTGGGGATTGATACAGGGCTATGGGGAGAGAGCAGGGCAGTGGGATTAGTTTGGGGATAGTTACAGGATTATGGGGAGAGAGTGGGGCAGTGGGATTGTTTGGGGATTGATACAGGACTATGAGGAGTGCGGGGCAGTGGGATTAGTTTGGGGATTGATAAAGGACTATGGGGAGAGAGCGGGGCAGTGGGATTAGTTTGGGGATTGATACAGGACTATGGGGAGAGAGCGGGGCAGTGGGATTAGTTTGGGGATTGATACAGGACTATGGGGAGAGAGCGGGGCAGTGGGATTAGTTTAAGGATTAATACAGGGTTTTGGGGAGAGAGCGGGGCAGTGGAATTAGTTTGGGGATTGATACAGGAATATGCGGAGAGAGCGGGGCAGTGGGATTCGTTTGAGGATTGATACAGGACTATGAGGAGAGAGCGGGGCAGTGGGATTAGTTTGGGGTTTGATACAGGACTATGAGGAGTGAGTGGGGCAGTGGGATTAGTTTGGGGTTTTATACAGGACTATGGGGAGAGAGCGGGGCAGTGGGATTAGTTTGGGGATTGATACACGACTATGGGGAGAGAGCGAGGCAGTAGGATTAGTTTGGGGATTGATACAGGACTATGGGGAGAGAGCGGGGCAGTGGGATTAGTTTGGAGATTGATACAGGGCTATGGGGAGAGAGCGGGGCAGTGGGATTAGTTTGGGGATTGATACACGACTATGGGGAGAGAGCGGGGCAGTGGGATTAGTTTGGAGATTGATACAGGGCTATGGGGAGAGAGCGGGGCAGTGGGATTAGTTTGGGGATTGATACACGACTATGGGGAGAGAGCGAGGCAGTAGGATTAGTTTGGAGATTGATACAGGGCTATGGGGAGAGAGCGGGGCAGTGGGATCAGTTTGGAGACTGATGCAGGGCTATGGGGAGAGAGCGGGGCAGTGGGATTAGTTTGGGGATTGATACAGGACTATGGGGAGAGAGCGGGGCAGTGGGATTAGTTTGGGGATTGATACAGGACTATGGGGAGAGAGCGGGGCAGTGGGATTAGTTTGGGGATTGATACAGGACTATGGGGAGAGAGCGGGGCAGTGGGATTAGTTTGGAGATTGATACAGGGCTATGGGGAGAGAGCGGGGCAGTGGGATTAGTTTGGGGATTGATACAGGACTATGGGGAGAGAGCAGGGCAGTGGGATTAGTTTCGAGATTGATACAGGACTATGGGGAGAGAGCAGGGCAGTGAGATTAGTTTGGAGATTGATACAGGACTATGTGGAGAGAGAGGGGCAGTGGGATTAGTTTGGGGATTGATGCAGGACTATGAGGAGTGCGGGGCAGTGGGATTAGTTTGGGGATTGATACAGGACTATGGGGAGAGAGCGGGGCAGTGGGATTAGTTTGGGGATTGATACAGGACTATGGGGAGAGAGCGGGGCAGTGGGATTAGTTTAAGGATTAATACAGGCTTTTGGGGAGAGAGCGGGGCAGTGGAATTAGTTTGGGGATTGATACAGGAATATGCGGAGAGAGCGGGGCAGTGGGATTCGTTTGAGCATTGATACAGGACTATGAGGAGAGAGCGGGGCAGTGGGATTAGTTTGGGGTTTGATACAGGACTATGAGGAGTGAGTGGGGCAGTGGGATTAGTTTGGGGTTTTATACAGGACTATGGGGAGAGAGCGGGGCAGTGGGATTAGTTTGGGGATTGATACAGG